>NC_059198.1:36372922-36397922 GCF_020615455.1 Coregonus clupeaformis | reverse complement strand
GAGAGAGAAGAATAATAAAATAAAGACATCTCTGTTGTGTTGAAACTGTGTGTCGACTCATGTTAGGATAAGATCTATGTTAGAGATATATACATATATATGTTTTGGTTGAGAACAGGTTTTTTTTTGTTTTCATAAGGAAATATGTAAGTTAAAGTTAAAAAATCTTATGAGTCTCTATAAACAGAGAACGTTTACTAACTATTAGAATATCATGAGCCTACAGGGCGGATTTTTTTAAAGAGTGTATAGAGATTATTTGTAATGGATAAGAAAATAACTATAAATCTGCAGATTAGAATAATTGAAGATAAGAAACTTCGAAGTAGGATTTGTGTTCTGTGTTGGTTTGTGAGTTTTGTTAAGTGTTACTGTTTGTCTGTGTTGGAGGTGGAGAGACAGCTGCTCTGTCTGCTTTCTGGTGTCTAGCTGGGAGAGAGCTGCTTGAGAGCTCCCTCCACTCTGAAATCGCACTGGTGAATGAAATACGCACGCGTGGGATTTTATGAGTTTAGAGTTACGTAGAGCAAATATGCCACTCCCCTGCCTGCACTGAGCTGCTGTGACATGCAGACAGAGTAGAAAGGGAGAGACTTACACATGATTAAAGTATTCCGTTTGTTAAATCGGCTGTTGTTTAACTATGAAACTATTTGATTGAATTGATAAATGAGAGATATGTTGACGGATTAAAAATAATTAAATAAAAAAATTAAATTAAATGTTATTGCACTATTTATAATATTCCTGAGTTAAGCTGTTTGCTTATTTCCTAGCGCCAATGTGAACATAGGTATGCATAAAATACTAAATTATTGTCTGTTCTTTGTTCTTCTGTCATGTGAGAGACGAGAAGGAGGAGAGAGAGAGAGAGGAGGTGCTGGCGAGTACATCATGCGACAGAGTGTGCTGCAACGGATCAAGTCAAATCAAGGCTAGTACTGTTCTATTCACAAAACTTACCTTCCCATAGAGGATATTTTGGGTGCCTAGCATATTTGATGTTATGACAATTTGACAAGGACTTGGCAACAGACTGATCAATTGATGTAATTAAGAATTGTATTTTGGAGTTTTTGTGCATGAGTGGGTTTGATTAGAGTTGAGGGGGAAATCGAGCACTGACATTATTCTGTGAAATTAAGGTAATTGGGTGATTATTAAGCAATTGGTTTGTGAGTACTGTAGTGTTGCTGGATTACAGGTCTTTCTTTTTTGGATTGCTCTGAAGTTGACTACTTTCCTTTACTTTTCCTGACCGGATGTGGTAAGATTGCCACTAATCAATAATTTGGTAAAATAAAAGAAATAAAAGAAATGGATATATTGATTAATTAATTAATTGATTAATTAATTAATTAAATAATTGATTAATTAATTATTTTGAATTTAAAAAAAGACACAAAAAAAAGGAGGGAAACATATTAAATAGTGGTTATAATGGGGAAAAAGGACATAAAAACTACAAAAGTAATTACTCCTGTTGATGTAGTACAAAATAGTAATCCTCTAGTTAATGGTATTGCAAGGTTATCTGGAAAACGGAATAAACGTTGGCCTGACATTGAACAACCATGACCAGTGGAAGGGACTCTTAACCCAGACGTCATCAAGATAATGCAAGTGCTTGTATCTACGTATAAGGCAGATCAAAAAAAGGGGAAAAAAGGGGAACAACGTAAAGAAAAGAGACAAAGAGAGATAAAAACTGATAAAAGATAGAAAAGATAAAAGAGACAGAGGTATAGAGACAATTGCAAAAGAGGTGAAGGTAACAGAAAAACTAATGGCAGAAGTCAATACACCTTTCTCACATATGGATTCAGCAAAAATATCCCCACCTTACGAGGAAGAACTAGAGTTTAAGGACGTCTATCCTCTGCTTCCAGTGATCATTCAGGAGGGTGATTATTGCATCAGAGATGAAGATGAACGAATTATAGAGAGAGGACAAGCAGAAATGACCATAAAGATGAATCCAAATTCCAAAAGTAAGAACAAAACGAGATGTCTGGAAACTAAGGGTGGAGTGAGGTTCAGGAGGATGGACCTTGAAGATGATGATGATGATGATCAGAGTGATTCAGAAGAGATCATGGGTGGATATGACCCTGTGATCAGACAGAGGTTGGCCAGAGTGGAAAGAAGGGGTGATGGAAGTTGGAAGAAGAAGAATACAAGAGATTCGAGTTCTGATGAAAGTGAAGATGGAGACAGCGATGAAGACTTGGAGATTGAAGGTGCTTCATATTCAAGAGGATTTTATCCTACAATGACTAGCACAGAAGAAATAGAACAAGATATAGATCGATGCATATCATGCCTGATTAAGCCAATAATTTATAAGAAGTAAGACAACTGGAAGAACAACTCAAGAAGCTGAAGATACAGAAGAAAAAACTGCTGAAAAAAGGATCCCAAGAATTGGAGAAGAAGTATACATTGAGGCCAAGACAAGGGAGCACAAGTAAGAAGATGATGCCAGTGATCATTCGAGGACAAAACCTGGAGTATAAGCCTTTGCAGAATACCGATATGTCAGATATACTTGAGAAGCTGCCTACTCTTCAAGATGGAGCATATCCATGGATTTCAAAATTGGAAGAAATTACGGTGGGAACACAGTCTGCCATAGGAGACATTAAGATACTTTTGGCTAATCTCCTTGGGATTCCAGGTATGAAAGACATTTTTCAGAGAGCTGGACTTCATAGATATGTGGGGACTGCAGTGAATGACCCTGAATTGTTAGCTGCAAGTAGAAATCGGCTGTGGAGAGCACTGAAAGATACGTTTCCAACAAATGTGCATCCTGACAACATTCTGATTGACCCACTAGGACAACAAGAAAATCAGAGAGCCTATGTGTCAAGAGTTCATCAAGTGTGGAGAAATATTACCGGAAATGATCCAGATGTGAGTCAAATTGAGCAGTCAATTTTGAGAGCTAAACTACAGATGGGACTGCCCTCACCAGTAAGGAGCAAACTGGCAGAGGTGGTTGGACTTGGAAGCATGACAAAAGGTGTCTATACAGATCATATAGCCCATCAAGTGGATCTGTACCGGAAAAAGGAACACAACCAGAAAGAACAGGACCAAGAAACTCTCAGAAAACTCAATCAAATACAACTGGTGGAGAATAAGAAGGAGAAGAAACAAGCTTTGGTTATGCAGAATCAGTGTGCACCAAATCACCAATCACTGCCACAGCTTCAACCGAACCAGGTCAAATGCAATTGTACCAGCCACCAATAGCGGTACCAGTTGTTTCATATCCACAGCCAGTTTCTGGACAGAGACAGAATTGGAGAGGAAGAGGACGAGAAGGCTTAGGAAGAGGAAGAGGAGGAAAATTTAAGCCATACTTCCAGCAATCTTCAGAAGTGTGTTATAATTGTGGACAGGTGGGTCACTTTGCCCGTGAGTGTAATGGGCCAGGAGGAAACACCAGAGGGAATTTCAGAGGAAGATACAGGGGCAAGTGAAGATCATCTGGAGGATAGGTGAACCCTTATAGGGACAAGGAGCAAGGATTCTAGGGGTGCCCAGAAGATACGAAAGGGGGGTGTCAGCTGGTAGCATCAGGACCGGAAAAAGATCCAACAATTGAGGTGAAAGTAAACAAACGACCATTGGAAGTGATGGCGGATAGCGGAGCTGCTTTTACCTGTGTTCGGCCTGAAGATGCTACACATCTCCCTATGTCCAATCAACTAATTAGGATAGGGATTTGAGGGAGTGAAACAGTTGATTACTCTTAAGGGACCAATTGAGCTCTGCTTTGAAAATGAGAAAATTACAATACCCATACTGGTATCAGAACATACACCTATCGCATTGTTGGGAAGAGATGCATTGTGTAAATTGAACTGTACAATAAAAATGTACACCAGACGGCTGTCTGGTAGAAGTGCAAAAGGAAAGGGTTTACCAATTGTTAATGATGGAAGATAATTTGGGGGATTTGGAGGAGTGAAGATCAGTGATTTCTGAAAATGATGATTTTGGCTCAAGGACAAGGAGAGCCACAAGCTGTACGGATGACACATGAATCTATTTGCAGTGCGAAGATGGATTGAGAATCTATTAAAGAGGAGATGTTGCAAAAAGTTTAAGAATGTTTGAGGTTTCAAAGTAGTACTGATATTGGACTTGTGAAATCAGCCCAATTGAGGTGAAAGTTGAACTTCAACCAGGAGGCAGAACTCCTTGGAAGAACCAGTATACATTGAAAGATGAAGCAATCCAAGGGATTGAACCATAAATTGAAGGACTTTCAAAAGCAGGTGTTTTGAAGACAATAAAAAATCCTTAGAGTAGCAATCCATTGTTGTCTTTGGAGAAACCATGAGGGGTTGATAGTAGCGCCTCTAGACCTAATAGGTCTGATGATATAGGAAGCTATGGGTTAGCTAATGTTGCAAGTGGGGAGATTATGAGAAAGATTATAAAGGAGTATGGTTTTTGGGCACCATATTTGCTTGAACAGGTTGACTATGTCATAGGCAGGAGAACAATCTCTCTGAAAAATAATGTTTGCAGGGGTGTGACTGTTGTTCTTGGTTACATTCCTACACCAAGAGGTGCATAAGATGTCCAACCAAGCTAAAAGATGCTCAGTCGGTTGCAAAGTTATTGTGTAAAGAAGTCACTAGCAGGTGGGAATTTCCCGATTTAATATCCTCAGAAAATGGGAAAGAGTTTTGTGGATAAATCAGTGAAATGGTTTTTGAAAAAATTGGAAAAAAAAGTCTGACTAAAATGTTATGAAAACTAGGGTTGAAATAACTCTAGGAAATTTTGAATATCTGATTGTGTGATATTTTTTTACGTCTTTACATATTATTGTGAGATTTTGTATTTTCTTATGAATCTTAGGGGGAAATGGAATGTGATTCATCTTATATATCATTTTAAATATCATTCTTAGATTATTGTTGATATTGATGTTTTAATTTGCATGTGTTGTTTTGCAAAATATACTGTTTGGTCTTTTCTTTTCTTCCAGAAGCATATGGGGGAATGTGTAGAGGGGATTCAAATACTCAAACATGGACAATATGAATGGACTGGAGGAAGTGGAACAAGGAAGGTGTGGAAATGTTCAGATTCCATCATCAACGTTTCATTGGAAGTCGACACTGCTGAGGAGATGAAGTGTAGTGGACTACATTCCAGTGTCTGCAATGATATATAGACATATTTGCATGTGTAATACATAATTTGTGTTATATTCTTTCTGTATTAATTTTTGAAGAATTATATTTTCAGTTGTTGGGTACATGTGGGGACCTCAGATGTTTTTGTTTATTTTGTTGAAGCTTAGGGATATTGGGTCTAGGCAGGGACAGAGAGAATCCACAGGAGGGTCCGATGGGTCGACCAGCCTGAATGTGGACATTTTTGATTGTATTTTGTTTGCTGAGGTTTTCATGTGTATTCAATTGCATCATAGCTTAAAATGCATTGATAAAGATTTATAAATTGATCTGGAGTAGTTAGGTGGTCACCTGGGGCAGAGGGGCCGTGAGAGAATTTTCCTGTCTTGATTGATTGATGGATATTTGGAATGAAAGCTGCCAGACAGGTTTTTCGCTCTTACACTCCATAACAATTTATTTACACTCCATAAAAATAGAACTGTTTGGCCATAATGACCCTCGTTATGTTTGGAGGAAAATTGGGGCAGCTTGCAAGCCGAAGAACACCATCCCAACTGTGAAGCAGGGGGTGGCAGCATCATGATGTGGGGGTGCTTTGCTGCAGGAGGGACTGGTGCACTTCACAAAATAGATGGCATCATGAGGAAGGAAAATTATGTGGACATATTGAATCAACATCTCAAGACATCAGTCAGGAAGTTAAAGCTTGGTCGCAAATGTGTCTTCCAAATGGACAATGACCCCAAGCATATTTCAAAAGTTGTGGCAAAATGGCTTAAGGACAACAAAGTCAAGGTATTGGAGTGGCCATCACAAAGCCCTGACCTCAATCCTATAGAAAATGTGTGGGTAGAACTGAAAAAGCGTGTGAGCAAGGAGGCCTACAAACCTGACTCAGTTACACCAGCTCTGTCAGGAGGAATGGGCCAAAATTCACCCAACTTATTGTGGGAAGCTTGTGGAAGGCTACCCGAAACGTTTTTTACCCAAGTTAAACAATTTAAAGGCAATGCTACTAAATACTAATTGAGTGTATGTAAACTTCTGACCCACTGGGAATGTGAATAAAGAAATAAAAGCTGAAATAAATCATTCTCTCTACTATTATTCTGACATTTCACATTCTTAAAATAAAGTGGTGATCCTAACTGACCTAAGACAGGGAATTTTTACTACGATTAAATGTCAGGAATTGTGCAAAACTGAGTTTAAATGTATTTGGCTAAGGTGTATGTAAACTTCAGACTGTATAACATATATATATATAAATATGAGAGAGAGAGAGAGAGAGAGAGAGAGAGAGAGAGAGAGAAGGAGGGAGAGAGAGAGGAAGAGATATGGAGAGAGATAGAGAGAGCGATAGAGTGTCATAGAAAGAGAGCGAGGGAGAGAGAGAGGGAGAGGGACAGAGAAAGAGATCATGCTCACTCTAAAATGTCATGAACTGTCTGAACCGCACTGTGTCCTCGTATGGGATGAGCCATGTTTGACAGTTAGCTGTTTAATACTTTGTATTTTTAAACATAGAGAGTGCAGAGTGGACTACATGAAGGCCTTTATTAGGGGGATTAGAAATTATGCAAATAATTTGTTTCATGGAACCCAAAATATATCTGCAATATTGAAGCTGATTTATGTAGGCCTTGGATGTAGTTCAACATCTTTTTCATATTATGCTTACACAGTGGATATCACAGCCTCTCCTCTTGTTCGTCCTTACCTGACATTGACTGAACTAAATATAGACAGCGTTGGCACGACAGCCATACACTGTTACTGCAGGTAGCCCTCATAAAGTGTCATAAGATGGCTGAGTATAGGTAATAGCTGACAAACGCTCTCATCACAAATCTCCCTCTCTCTCTCTTCCTTCCTCTCCCTCTCTCTCTCCTTGTCACCCTAGCCTGGTAGTGAGAAGTTATTTAAAGGTTATCATTGTATAGAACATACAGAGAGAGAGAGGGAAGATCTCAATTGCATTCTCCTCTCTCTCCTCTCTCCTCTCCTCTCCTCTCCTCTCCCCTCTCTCTCTCCTCTCCCCCCTCTCTCCTCTCCTCTCTCTCCTCTCCCCCCTCTCTCCTCTCCTCTCTCTCCTCTCCCCTCTCTCCTCATCTCCTTCTTAAAAGTCTCCTTTTCAGAAGAATCATAGCTAGAGTAGGGAAAAAAGTATTTGATCCCCTGCTGATTTTGTACGTTTGCCCACTGACAAAGACATGATCAGTCTATAATTTTAATGGTAGGTTTATTTGAACAGTGAGAGACAGAATAACAACAAAAAAATCCAGAAAAACGCATGTCAAAAATGTTATAAATTGATTTGCATTATAATGAGGGAAATATGTATTTGACCCTTCTCAATCAGAAAGATTTCTGGCTCCCAGGTGTCTTTTATACAGGTAACGAGCTGAGATTAGGAGCACAATCTTGAAGGGAGTGCTCCTAATCTCAGTTTGTTACCTGTATAAAGGACACCTGTCCACATAAGCAATCAATCAATCAGATTCCAAAGTCTCTACCATGGCCAAGACCAAAGAGCTCTCCAAGGATGTCAGGGACAAGATTGTAGACCTACACAAGGCTGGAATGGGCTACAAGACCATCGCCAAGCAGCTTAGTGAGAAGGAGACAAGAGTTTGTGCGATTATTCGCAAATGGAAGAAACACAAAATAACTGTCAATCTCCCTCGGCCTGGGGCTCCATGCAGGATCTCACCTCGTGGAGTTGCAATGATCATGAGAACGGTGAGGAATCAGCCCAGAACTACACAGGAGGATCTTGTCAATGATCACAAGGCAGCTGGGACCAGTCACCAAGAAAACAATTGGTAACACACTACGCCGTGAAGGACTGAAATCCTGCAGCGCCCACAAGGTCCCCCTGCTCAAGAAAGCACATATACATGCCAGTCTGAAGTTTGCTAATGAACATCTGAATGATTCAGAGGAGAACTGGGTGAAAGTGTTGTGGTCAGATGAGACCAAAATGGAGCTCTTTGGCATCAACTCAACTCGCCGTGTTTGGAGGAGGAGGAATGCTGCCTATGACCCCAAGAACACCATCCCCACTATCAAACATGGAGGTGGAAACATTATGCTTTGGGGGTGTTTTTCTGCTAAGGGGACAGGACAACTTCACAGCATCAAAGGGACGATGGACGGGGCCACGTACCGTCAAATCTTGGGTGAGAACCTCCTCCCCTCAGCCAGGGCATTGGAAATGGGTCGTGGATGGGTATTCCAGCATGACAATGACCCAAAACACATGGCCAAGGCAACAAAGGAGTGGCTCAAGAAGAAGCACATTAAGGTCCTGGAGTGGCCTAGCCAGTCTCCAGACCTTAATCCCATAGAAAATATGTGGAAGAAGCTGAAGGTTCGAGTTGCCAAACGTCAGCCTCGAAACCTTAATGACTTGGAGAAGATCTGCAAAGAGTGGGACAAAATCCCTTCTGAGATGTGTTCAAACTTGGTGGCCAACTACAAGAAACGTCTGACCTCTGTGATTGCCAACAAGGGTTTTGCCACCAAGTACTAAGTCATGTTTTGCAGAGGGGTCAAATACTTATTTCCCTCATTAAAATGCAAATCAATTGATAACATTTTTGAAAAGCGTTTTTCTGGATTTTTTTGTTGTTATTCTGTCTCTCACTGTTCAAATAAACCTACCATTAAAATAAATTATAGACTGATCATGTCTTTGTCAGTGGGCAAACGTACAAAATCAGCAGGGGATCAAATCCATTTTTCCCTCACTGTATGTTACTGAAAAACAACAATGTTGAATAGAATGTTGTATGATTTTGTATACATCCAATACACTGTATGATATATTTACCAGACTTTAAGTGGCCCTGTGGCTTCTGCTAACTGTATACAGTAAAATACTCTGTAGCCTACATTTCTAAAGCCCTAACACAATGGAAATCATCAATATCCGCGGACATGTTACACTACATGTACAGTATATGTACAGTATGACAAAGCTTTAATGAGAAACAACAGCATTCCCAGCCGCCAGCAGGATTATTCGCTTAACCAATGTCTCTCCACACGACACACCGCTGAGCAGTTTGGGTTTACTTTGTGACTTGTTTTGGTTCAAACAGTTCACTTCCCAAGATCAAACTCTAAAAGTGACAGTGGAATGTTCCAGAACTGGAATGAGAAAGAGAGAGAGAGCTATCTCACCCCCTCAGGTTTCAGTCAAGGCTTTGGAGTGAGATTGACATTATTTTTAAGCACTTACGCTGACGGAGTTGTTTTCATCGAATGATAGAGAAGCGTCCTTTAAAAATAAATAAAAAGATCCTGCCCGAACCTCATTGCAGTGGGTAATATGAAGAGATAGCACTTGGCATCTGGAAATTGTTGTTTGGCTCGATCCACTTGGGCCAATCTTATCCCTGAAAATGAGCTGATGGCTGCCTTTGCTCTCTATCTGTTGCCGGGTTTTATTTTCTCTTTTCTTTCATGATAACATTGGGATTCCCTGTCAAAGGACTATGCACAAACCAAGGACATGGAGCACTAGCTGTTTGCTGTAAGTGTCCTATGTTAAAAGAGCCCATATGTGTTATTCAACAGCGTACCAGGACAAGTCCTTGTTGGAGCAGATTTCTATGTAGACTTATTCATTTCCAGAGGTCTGTTTAAATGGCCGAGGTCTTGTTGCGTACCAATAATATCCTTCCATCACACACACACACACACTCGCATACACACACACACACTCGCATGCACGCACACACACACACACACACACACACACACACACACACACACACACACACACACACACATTGCATGCACGCACACACACACACACACACACACACACACACACACACACACACACACACACACACACACACACACACACACACACACCACAGCCCCCATCAATGTCTCACAAACTCCTAAGAGATTGTGTATTTCTTATGACCCCTCATAATTAACAGATAGGATGCATTATGCATAGTTGGAAAATATTAAAACATGCAAAGCCTGAGCCATTTCATGCCAGATCCGCAGCATTAAACATTACTCTCCCGTGCGGTGGGACCTTTAAGGTTTTTCAGCCAGTTTAATATTTCAATAGCTCATTTGAGCCACTGCAAAACCGGGGGATCATTTCTTACACTCCCTGTGACATTTACCCTTCTGCTGGCTTCACAATAGGATGAAAGGCTTGCTAGTTGTGTGGATATTAGTCTGAACAACCTAGATGGGAGAGAGCTGGAGAGCACTGAGCTGGTGAGAGGCAGGAAGGAGACTGAGGAAAAGACAAGCATCATTTTTCCATGATTTTTTCCCCATGGTGAAGACTAGGCAGTAGACGCGTCTTGTAAGAAATGACCTCTATAGCTACAATGTTCAAGTTTTCAGATTAGTTTTAATTCATTCCTGTGTTCAGGTTTTGTTCGAGTTAAGTTCTCATAGCTAAGGCCTATGTATCGATTCAATGACATTGGTCAAAAATTGTATGCTTTTGCTCTCTGAATAAAATGTCCAACATATTATATCGAACCATCAGATTTCACGATACAGTAATATAACCCTACACAAGACCTTGAATGCTGAAGAAGACTATTGAATGGAGGCTGGTACTCTAAAGATACTATAGGAAAACAATGCAACATATAAACAAGCAACACAACAGAGATATAATTCGAACACACAACAACAGATTGACAGTTGCATTTATGAGAATGACACGCAAATGAGGCAGACTGCCATGAATGGTTAATGTTGAGAAGAAATGCCATGGTACTGTTACAAAATAGGCTCTTGAGGCTTGAGACGAAGACATTTAGGAAGAAATGGACATCCTGCTTTTAAGGTTAGTGCTTAATCAATAGTGCTTATGTCTTCAAATGCAGGTACTTCAACCCCTCGTCAAAGCTTTTTAGAGGATGGGCTGGCTGTAGCTTGAATCAGAATTTAATTTAAAAGCATTGACATTCTGACTATGGGAGAAATCAGAATAGGAAAAAAAAGCTATTTCAGGTCTTGGAGCAATTTACTTTGTTTAGAACTTGCCGAGCATTTCTAGTGCACATTTCTACTGGTCCTCTGTAGCTCAGCTGGTAGAGCACGGCGCTTGTAACGCCAAGGTAGTGGGTTCGATCCCCGGGACCACCCATGCACAAAAATGTATGCACGCATGACTGTAAGTCGCTTTGGATAAAAGCGTCTGCTAAATGGCATATTATTATTATTATTCCAAATTAACATCCCAATAAAGGAATCAAAGAAACTGCGAGATAAAGTTGAAAGCCAAACACAATGAATGAATATTGCAATGGCAAAACAGACCAGGAACCGTGCCCTTTCACTTTTTCCAAATGTTGTTGCGCTACAGCCTGAATTTAGATTTTGTGTCACAGGCCTACACACAATACCCCATAATGTCAGAGTAGAATTATTATTATTTATTTATTTACAAATGAAACTAAAAATGTAAAGCTGAACTGTCTTGAGTCAATAAATATTCAACACCTTTGTTATGGCAAGCTGTCACGATCGTTGAGAGACGGGTCAGACCAAGGTGCAGCGTGGTATGCGAACATGTTTATTAAACTGATAAACACTCTACAAAAAAACAACAAAAGGCAACGTAACGTGACACTCCCTATGGCTAAAACACATACAAGCCAAACAAGAGTACAAACAAGATCCCACAACCCAGGCAGGAAAACTGGCTGCCTAAGTATGATCCCCAATCAGAGACAACGAGCGACAGCTGCCTCTGATTGGGAACCACACCCGGCCAAACATAGAACTACAAAACATAGAGTTTCACACCCTGACCAAACTACCTAGAGAATAACAGTGTCTCCAGGTCAGGGCGTGACACAAGCCTAAATAAGTTCAGGAGTAAACATTTGCTTAACAAGTCACATAATAAGTTTCATGGACTCACTTTGTGTGCAATAATAGTGTTTAACATGATTTTTGAATGACTACCTCATCTCTGTACCCCACATATACAATTATCTGTAAGGTCCCTCAGTCAAGAACTGAATTTCAAACACAGATTTAACCACAAAGACCAGGGAGGTTTTCCAATGCCTCGCAAAGAAGAGTACCTATTGGTAGATGGGAAAAAAATGAGAAAAGCAGACATTGAATATCCCTTTGAGCATGGTGAAGTTATTAATTACACTTTGGATGGTGTATCAATACACCCAGTCACTACAAAGATACAGGCGTCCTTCCTAACTCAGTTGCCGGAGTGGAAGGAAACCTTTCAGTGATTTCATCATTAGGCCAATGGTGACTTTAAAACAGTTACAGAGCAGTAGCGGTCGTGGGTAAAATCCCTGGGGAAGCAAAGCCCAAAAGAAAAAAAGCCATAGGACAGGACTTCTGTGTGTCTGTGTGTGCGTGTGCGTGTGCGTGTGTGTATCTATTTCAGATGTGACAGCTAGCAGGATTTGTTTCATCCAGCTGCTAAAACAACCCCCCTTCTGACCCCCCCTTCTGACCCCCCATCCTACACCCTCCCTCCATACTCTCCTGTCCTCCCCCTCCTCCCCCTCCTCTCCTGTGGGTGTGTGGGTAAAATCACTGGAAGAAAAAAAGGCCATATTACAACCTTTGAGTTGTGGTAATTGCGTTGTTTGCTCTATAACCTGTTAGTTTATATGCCTTGACACCGTGATATATAGGCCTAAGGCCGAGGCAATAAGGAGACAGTGGCAGAATAAATTCAACCACACCTTTGTTTCATCACAAAACCGGAAAGAGCAACCTCTGTCTGGTGGAGTCCACAAAGCATATTGCATGTAACAAACAGTTACACAACCTACAGCATGGTCAAGCAAGTTAATGTTTCCAACATTTTCGGACTACTAAACAACTATTGATTAGAACCACGGAGAGTTTCCGAAAGTCACAAAGAATACAGGACCTGCCTCCACTATTCCAGCACCATTTTAACTTCAACATTTAACATCTCCAAATCACCTCAATGTTAGTCTAATACAGTGACAACTAAAAGATATCAAAAAAACAATTTAGTCCAGTCAACGCACGCTAAATATGATGTGGCTATCCATGGTTCTGATTTCTGTGTGTATGTGTGTGTGTGTGTGTGTGTGTGTGTGTACGTGCGTGCAGTAGAAAAAAAGTAGAAAAAAACATGTTGACTCACCCTACTTGTAGAGAAACGCTAATGCCATCCTCCTCTCTTTCATGTTGACAAAACGGTCTATACTTATATTGTTTGTTGTACTGGCTACCTGGCTAAATTGCTTGCCCGCTAGCCTAACTTACTTTCATGTGCAACGATGAGCCAGCTAGTTAACGTTAGCCTTCTACATCTAGCTACGTATTGGACTTCCATCTTCTCAGGCCAGGGGCACAATGCATGAGTGTATGGTTTGATCAGAATCGCCGTTATAATCATTGGCCAGTATGGAGAATTACCGTCTCCATCCACGGCTAATTTAGGAAAGGGCTCATTTTAGCTAGCTAGCTAGCCACCGGAGGACAACAACACAACCAGATGCAACAATTCAAGTTGTTTCTGTCAATGACATTTGGCTCTCGATGTGATGTGATTGGAGTGAAGCCAAATCCAAACTCGCTTCCCTTTATACTTGTTTTTGACGTACCAGGACCGTTCACAGTTGAGCTCACTAAGTTTAGCGCAACGCTGATTGGCTAAATGCTCGCTGGCTTCGCTTGCATTCAATGCTACGTGTGCCAACAACGTCATACTCTTTCAGACCAGACATCATCAGATAGATGGCCTACACATACAGAGACAGAGGGGCGCTATTTCACTCACTCGGATGCTTTCGCCAGTAAGATACATTCAGCCTCTTGAGAATTGAAGGAAAATTATGAAACACAGAGAGACGAAAGATAAATGATTTTACATTTTTTTCTATTTTATTTTATTGCTACATTTATTGGGGAAGCCTGGCTTCCCTTGCCATCCATGAATACACGCCACTGTTACAGAGTTTAATGGCTGTGATAGGAGAAAACTGAGGATGGATCAGCAACATTGGAGTAACTACAATGTTGACAGATACTAACTTATGTGACAAGGTGAAAAGAAGGAAGCCTGTACAGAATAAAAATATTCCAAAACATGCATCCTGTTTGCAATAAGGCACTAAAGTAAAACTACACAATTTGGCAAAGAAATGAACTTTATATCCTGAATACAAAGTGTTATGTTTGGGGCAAATCCAACACAACACATCACTGAGTACCACTCTTCATATTTTCAGGCATGATAGGTGGCTGCATCATGTTATGGGTATGATTGTCATCAGCAAGGACTAGGGTGTTTGTTAGGATAAAAATAAACGGAATACAGCTAAGCACAGGCAAAATCCTAGTTCAGTCTGCTTTCCACCAGACACTGGGAGACAAATTCACCTTTCAGCAGGACAGTAACCTAAAGCACAAGGTCAAATATACACTGGAGTTGCTTATCAATATGACATGGAATGTTCCTGAGTGGCCTAGTTACATTTGGACTTAAATTGGCTTGAAAATGGCTGTCTAGCAATGATCAACAACCAACTTTACAGAGCTTGAAGATTTTTAAAAAGAATAATGTGGACATATTGTGCAAGCTCTTAGAGACTTACCCAGAAAGACTCACAGCTGTAATCGCTGCCAAAGGTGATTCTAACATTGACTCAGGGGAGTGAATACTTACGTGAATGAGATATTTCTGTATTTCATTTTCAATAAATTAGCAAAGATCTCAAAAAAATATTTTCACTTGGTCCGTTATGGGGTATTGTGTGTTGATGGATGCATTTGATTTCTGTCTGTCTGTCTGTCTGTCTGTCTGTCTGTCTGTCTGTCTGTCTGTCTGTCTGTCTGTCTGTCTGTCTGTCTGTCTGTCTGTCTGTCTGTCTGTCTGTCTGTCTGTCTGTCTGTCTGTCTGTCTGTCTGTCTGTCTGTCTGTCTGTCTGTCTGACTCCTACCCTCTGTTAGCCAGCAGTCAGCAGTGCACCCTGAGCAATGTTTATTTAGAGTGGTACTGGAGTATCTTTGACATTAGGGTTAAATCATCCATTTGTGTCACAACTTCCTCCGAAGCTGCCTCCTCTCCTTGTTCGGGCAGGCTTCGGCGTTCGTCGTCACTGGCCTTCTAGCCACTGTCGCTCCTCATCTCATCATTCCATTTGTTTTGTCTTGTTTTATGTACTGTTTCGCCAGGATATTCACCTGTGTGTTTTGTTTTCTCCAGTGCGCCATTATACCGCACTGTAGTTGTTTTACGCATTGTTGCGTACCGCTGTATTACCAGAATAAACCATTTATTCTGTGATTTACCCTCCTGCGCCTGACTCCGTCCAATCACCCGCTACAATTTAATTGCAGTTGAGATTTGTAGAAGTTATTCCAATAATTTCTTTCCAAAATGATGATGATGGCGCCGGAGGGGATGGCTGCAGTTTTATGGACTCTTAACCAACCGTGCTATTTTGTGTGTTTTTAAGCATTGTTTGTAACTTATTTTGTACATAATGCTGCTGCTACCGTCTCTTATGACCGAAAAGACAAGCGGTGGCGGTTTATGTATATTTGTAAACAACAGCTGGTGCACGATATCTAAGGATGTCTTGAGGTTTTGCTGGCCTGAGGTAGAGTATCTCATGATAAGCTGTAGACCACACTATCTACCAAGAGAGTTTTCTCCTATATTCTTCATAGCTGTCTATTTACCACCACAAACCGATGCTGGCACTAAGACCGCACTCAATGACCTGTATATGGCCATAAGCTAACAGGAAAGCGCTCTTCCAAAGGCGGCGCTCCTAGTGGCCGGGGACTTTAAGGCAGGGAAACTTAAATTTCATTTCTACCAGCATGTTAAATGTGCAACCAGAGGGTGAAAAAACTCTAGACCACCTTTACTCCACACACAGAGACGCGTACAAAGCGCTCCCTCGCCCTCCATTTGGCAAATCTGACCATTATTCTATCTTCCTGATTTCTGCTTACAAGCAAAAACTAAAGCAGGAAGCACCAGTAACTCGGTCAATAAAAAAGTGGTCAGATGAAGCAGATGCTAAGCTACAGGACTGTTTTGCTAGCACAGACTGGAAAATGTTCCGGGATTCTTCCGATGGCATTGAGGAGTACACCACATCAGTCACTGGTGACGTCATCGCCACAATGACTGTACGTACATACCCCAACCAGAAGCCATGGATTACAGGCAACATCCGCACTGAGCTAAAGGGTAGAGCTGCCGCTTTCAAAGAGCGGGACTCTAACCCATAAGCTTAGAAGAAATCCCGCAATGCCCGCCGACGAACCATCAAACAGGCAAAGCGTCAATACGGAACTAAGATCAAATCGTAGTACACCGGCTCTGACACTCGTCGGATGTGGCAGGGCTTGCAAACTATTACAGACTACAAAAGGGAAGCACAGCCGCGATCTGCCCAGTGACACGAGCCTACCAGACGAGCTAAATTACTTCTATGCTCGCTTTGAGGCAAGTAACACTGAAACATGCATGAGAGCATCAGCTGTTCTGGACGACTGTCTGGTCACGCTCTCCATAGCCGATGTGAGTAAGACCTTTAAACAGGTTAACATTCACAAGGCCACAGGGCCAGACAGATTACAAGGACGTGTACTCAGAGCATGCGCTGACCAACTGGCAAGTGTCTTCTCTGACATTTTCAACCTCTCCCTGTCTGAGTCTGTAATTCCAACATGTTTCAAGCAGGCCACCATAGTCCCTGTGCCCAAGAACACTAAGGTAACCTGCCTAAATGACTACCGACCCGTAGCACTCACATCTGTAGCCATGAAGTGCTTTGAAAGGCTGGTCATGACTCACATCAACACCATTATCCCAGAAACCCTAGACCCACTCCAATTTGCATACAGCCCCAACAGATCCACAGGTGATGCAATCTCTATTGCGCTCCACACTGCCCTTTCACTCCTGGACAAAAGGAACACCTACTTGAGAATGCTATTCATTGACTACAGCTCAACGTTCAACACCATAGTGCCCTCAAACTCATCAATAAGCTAAGGACCCTGAGAATAAACACCTCCCTCTTCAACTGGATCCTGGACTTCCTGACGGGCCGCCCCCAGGTGGTAAGGGTAGGTAACAACACATCCGCCACGCTGATCCTCAACACCGGCGCCCCTCAGGGATACATGCTCAGTCCCCTCCTGTACTCCCTGTTCACTCATGACTGCATGGCCAGGCACAACTCCAACACCATCATTAAGTTTGCAGATGACACAACAGTGGTAGGCCTGATCACCGACAACGACGAGACAGCCTACAGGGAGGAGGTCAGTGACCTGGCCGTGTGGTGCCAGGACAACAACCTCTCCCTCAACGTGATCAAGACAAAGGAGATGATTGTGGACTACAGGAAAAAGAAGAGGACCGAGCATGCCCCCATTCTCTCCATGACGGGGCTGTAGTGGAGCAGGTTGAGAGCTTCAAGTTCCTTGGTGTCCACATCACCAACAAACTAACATGGTCCAAGCACACCAAGACAGTTGAAGAGGGCACAACAAAACCTATTCCCTCTAAGGAGACTGAAAAGATTTGGCATGGGTCCTCAGATCCTCAAAAGGTTCTACAGCTTCACCATCGAGAGCATCTCTGTTTTTTGGTATTCTTTCTTAAAACTGCATTGTTGGTTAAGGGCTTGTAAGTAAGCATTTCACTGTAAGGTCTACACCTGTTGTATTCGGCGCATATGACAAACAACATTTTATTTTATTTTATTTGAATTAACAGCAGTGAAGTGTTAGGCAGATGATAGGGAACACCAGGAGAGGAGGAGGTGTTAGACAGACGATTAGGAACACCAGGAGAGGAGGGGGTGTTAGACAGATGATTAGGAACACCAGGAGAGGAGGAAGTGTTAGGTTGACAATGGGAAACACCAGGAGAGGAGGAGGCGAGAACAGAAGAAAATGAGAAAACAGTGAAAAACTGCTGAGATAATCCTTTAAGCAGGAAGCGGCCTTGCACAGCTCAACAACTGAGATTATCCTTTAAGCAGGAAGCGGCCCTGCACAGTTGAACAGCTGAGATTATCCTTTAAGCAGGAAGCGGCCCTGGACAGTTGAACAGCTGAGATTATCCTTTAAGCAGGAAGCGGCCCTGAAAAATCGAACAGCTGAGATTATCCTTTAAACAGGAAGCAGCCCTGCAAAATCGAACAGCTGAGATTATCCTTTAAGCAGGAAGCGGCCCTGCAAAATCAAACAGCTGAGATTATCCTTTAAGCAGGAAGCGGCCCTGCAAAATCGAACAGCTGAGATTATCCTTTAAGCAGGAAGCGGCCCTGCAAAATCGAACAGCTGAGATTATCCTTTAAGCAGGAAGCGGCCCTGCAAAATCGAACAGCTGAGATTATCCTTTAAGCAGGAAGCGGCGCTGCAAAATCGAACAACTGAGATGATCCTTTAAGTAGCCCCGTGTAGCTCAGTTGGTAGAGCATGGCGCTTGCAACGCAAGGGTTGTGGGTTTGATTCCCACGGGGGGCCAGTATGAAAAGAAAAATTTATGCACTCACTAACTGTAGAGTCGCTCTGGATAAGAGCGTCTGCTAAATGAGAAAAAAAAAAAAAAAAAAGTAGGAGTGGCCCTGCACAGTTGAACAGCTGAGATTATCCTTTAAGCAGATGCTGGCCTATCAAATGCTCACAGCGGATGTCACACACGTTGTCGACAGCTGAGTCACACAAGTGATAGAAAGAAGGTCTCAGAGAAGAAGGGATGAAAGACAAATCAAATAAAGGATGAGGAGGAAATGTCTTACCTTGGTTGGGTTGTGTCTTGCGTCCTTAAACCTTTTCACTCACGCCGGGGGCATCGATCATGTGTGTCTGTGTGACAAGGGACGGTCTCCAGAGTGAAAGGGAGACAGATGTGTTGTCCGTGGGCAACTTAGACCAGAGAGGAGCTGATTGAAAACTGAAATATGGCACAGTGGTTTCTTGACCTTAGCAGGCGGTAGATGTGTTACTATCAGAGGAGGAGGGGCTTATTCAAGAGAGTGGAACATTACTGAACATTCAGATAAAGGGAAGACCAGGCATGATTCTTTGTTTTGTAAAAATTGTATCAGTATGGGATCAATTCGTTACATTTCTATAAAGTTTTAACTACATACTGGGCCGTCCTGAACAAGGTGTCTCAAAAGAGGTCAGGTCACATGACTAGTTTGGACGACATTCAACGTTGCTGATCAAGATTCTATTGACATCATAAAGGTGAGGTGTATTCTCTCTAATGAATTAATATGTGTTGTAATGTCAATTGTAATAAAGCTCGATATGGTCAGATGTTTTCCCTTCACACGTTTTCTATCTTTGGACAAAACCATTCTGCAATATCATCATCATATCATCAATTATTGTTTTTTCTCTTCTTTATCTGTCTCAGTGTTGATGCATCCAATCATGTTCCTCTCCTTGTTTAATTTCCCACGTTGTCAGGAAACCTCAGAGAGACAGCTTTGTCTTTACACTTCTTTTTAAAATTCAAGCTGACAACAACTTTCCACAAAGACACACACCCAGGAGGAGAAATTAACACCAGGCCTGTTTGCTAGTTAGTTTGTTTTGTGGAGGGGAGGGGAGGGGGAGATTGTTTCTCGCTTCCATGTGTGTTTTGTCAATACCATATTCATTTTCTAGCAAAAGCACCAACAGATAGTGCCTTCAGAAAGTGACTGACTTGGTGGGAGTAAAATGTATTTAATTGTCATTTTTTGGTCAACGATCTACACAAAGACTTTGCAATGTCAAAGTGGCAGAAAAATTCTAACATTAGTAAACAAATCTTACAACTCTGTCAAGTTGGTTTTTGATCATTGCTAGACAGTCATTTTCAAGTCTTGCCATAGATGTTCAAGCAAATTTAAATCAAAACTGTAACTAGGCCACTCGAACATTCAATGTCATCTTGGTAAGCAACTCCAGTGTATATTTGGCCTTGTGTTTTAGGTTATTGTCCTGCTGAAAGGTGAATTTGTCTCCCAGTGTCTGGTGGAAAGCAGACTGAACCAGGTTTTTCTTTAAGATTTTACCTGTGCTTAGCTCTATTCCATGTCTTTTTATCTAAAAAACTCCCTAGTCCTTGCCGATGGCAAGCATACCCATAAAATGATGCAGCAACCACCATGCTTGAAAATATGAAGAGTAGTACTCAGTGATGTGTTGTGTTGGATTTGCCCAAAACATAACACTTTGTATTCAGGACATAACGTTAATTTCTTTGCCACATTTTTTGCAGTTTTACTTTAGTGCCTTATTGCAAACAGGATGCAGGATATTTGTATTCTGTTCATGCTTCCTTCTTTTCACTCTGTCATTTAGGTTAGTATTGTGGAGTAACTACAATGTTGTTCATCCATCCTCAGTTTTCTCCTATCAACAGCCATTAAACTCTGTAACTGTTTTAAAGTCACCATTGGCCTCATGGTGAAATTGCTGAGTTTCCTTCCTCTCCGGCAACTAAGTTAGGAAGGACGCCTGTATCTTTTTAGTAACTGGGTGTATTGATACACCATCCAAAGTGTAATGAATAACTTCACCATGCTCAAAGGGATATTCAATGTCTGCTTTTCAAATTTGTACCCCATCTACCAATAGGTACCCTTCTTTGAAAGGAATTGGAAAATCTCCCTCGTCTTTGTGGCTGAATCTGTGTTTGAAATTTCCTGCTCGACTGATGGCCTTTACAGATAATTGTATGTGTGGAGTACAGAGACTAGGTAGTCATTCAGAAATCATGTTAAACCCTATTATTGCACACAGAGTGAGTCCATGCAAATTATTATGTGACTTGTTAAGCACATTTTTACTCCTGAACTTATTTAGGCTTGCCATAACATTTTACATTACATTACATTTTAGTCATTTAGCAGACGCTCTTATCCAGAGCGACTTACAGTTAGTGAATATTTTTTTTTTTTTATACTGGCCCCCTATGGGAATCAAACCCACAACCCTGGCGTTGCAAACGCCATGCTCTATCAACTGAGCTACATCCCTGCCGGCCATTTCCCTCCCCTACCCTGGACGACGCTGGGCCAATTGTGCGCCGCCCATGAGTCTCACGGTCGCGGCCGGCTGCGACAGAGCCTGGATTCGACACAGTAAGCACTGCGATGCAGTGCCTTAGACCACTGCGCCACTCAGGAGTTAACAAAGGGTTTGAATACTTATTGACTCAAAACATTTCAGCTTTTCATTTTAAATTGACAAAAAATAAACACATAAAATCTACTTTGACATTATGGGGTATTGTGTGTAGGCCAGTGACACAAAATCGAAATGTGATCAATTTCAGGCTGTAACACAACAACATGTGGAAAAAGTCAAGGGGTGTGAATACTTTCTGAAGGCACTGTACATTTCTCTATAAATAATTGTAAATATGAGAGTGAAAAACTCAACCACGAAATATACAATTTATTTAATTTCATAGGGCCCCCTTAGAGCTGTTGATTAACCATTATGTTACATTTTTACATTTACATGTTAGTCATTTAGCAGATGCTCTTATCCAGGGCAACTTACAGTTAGTGAGTGCATACATTCTTTTTTTATTTTGGGAATCGAACCCACAACCCTGGCGTTGCAAACGCCATTCTCTACAAACTGAGCTACATCCCTACCGGCCATTCCCTCCCCTACCCTGGACGATGCTGGGCCAATTGTGCGCCGCCCCATGGGTCTCCCGGTCGCGGCTGGCTACGACAGAGCCTGGATTCTAACCAGGATCTCTAGTGGCACAGCTAGCACTGAGATGCAGTGCCTTAGACCACTGCGCCACTCGGTCCAAGGCACTGCCAGGAATATTGACAGTAAACATATTTTACAGCAAAGACCTGGGGAAGAGTGGCAGGGGAGAAAATAACGTGCCTATTTGAATGCAAAATAAATTAGTAGCTCGCTACGTTTTAATATTTTTTAAGTAGTTCTCATGCTAGAAAAGGTAGGAGACCCATGCGCAAGAGAGAGACATAGAGAGGTAGAGAGAAAGAGGTAGAGACAGAGAGAGGCTCTGAATAATACATGCCTGTCCACAGTTCTGTACACATCAATAGGTTTGTTTCCCAGACACAGTGCCCTGGCTGGCAGACAGCATAAATAAGCAACGTAGTTAGGTGGGACGTCCAGGTTAATGGGTTGTATCTGACCTCAACACAGCACCTGCCGTCTGGCATCAGTGGAGTCGCTCTCTCCCTAAACTGCCGTCTCTCCATAACAGAGATGCTGCATGCACTGCAAAACTACCCCCCACCCCCAATCCTTTTCACTGACACATTTAATATGGTATCATGGATTTGAGATCATCCTTGGAGAGGTCTGTAGTTACATTGTGTTTTAGGATAGTGATCTTCACTTTGGTGATGTTTTTTTAATGCATCAATCCTCCACATAAACTCCTGGCTATTTGAAGAATCTCAAATATAAAAATATATGTTGATTTGTTTAACACTTTTTTTGGTCACTGCATGATTCCATGTGTTATTTCATAGTTTTGATGTCTTCACTATTATTCTACAATGTAAAAAATATTAAAAATAAAGAAAAACCCTTGAATGAGTAGATGTGTCCAAACTTGACTGGTAGTGCATATTCAAATACACGCATATATACTGTATACTTGTTTTTAATTACCTACATCTTCCAGATGACAACAGTCAATACATTTTGCAGCTTAAATTGTGTTTATTTATCAACAAATGCACACACAAATCAAGTGTTAGTGATGCTGTCAAGGTATGGCAGTGGTCCTCTGTAGGTCCTCTGTAGCTCAGCTGGTAGAGCACGGCGCTATGAACGCCAAGGTAGTGGGTTCGATCCCCGGGACCACCCATACACAAAACAAAAAAATAAAATAATGTATGCACGCATGACTGTAAGTCTCTTTGGATAAAAGCGTCTGCTAAATGGCATATTATTATTATATTCTATGTTTTTATTCAAAGTGAGATTAGAACCATGTCAGTCAGGCAGAACAGTTTTCCCAAAGGACGATTAAGCTCACTGATGCATGTTCAATAAGTTGATCCTCCAATATATAAACACTGCATTTAAATCCTAAATTGTATTTTAATCCTAAAGTGATATTGCCAAGATTCATTTTAAGGTATTGTCATGTCACATGCAGACTTATTTTTTTATTGGACACATTTATTTGGCAGGAAAGGCAAACCCGGTTTGCTAAAAAGGCCACATCAGAATGTTGTGAGCAAATTAATTTGGAAATCGTTCCCAACCAATTTCAAAGGATTCATTGTCAGATGAGTGAGTGACAGATAAATAGATAGATACGTAGACAGACAGACAGACAGACAGACAGACAGACAGACAGACAGACAGACAGACAGACAGACAGACAGACAGGCAGGCAGGCAGGCAGGCAGGCAGGCAGGCAGGCAGGCAGGCAGGCAGGCAGGCAGGCAGGCAGGCAGGCAGGCAGGCAGGCAGGCAGGCAGGTAGGCAGATATGTGGATAGATAGATAGATAAACCATAAATAGCTTGTCCTAGATGACAGGTGCACGGTAATATCATCTATTCTGCACAGCTCATTCATAACAGTTCTGAAAAGAAAAACTGTTGGAACGTCTCTAAATCTCGTTAATAAATTGGCTTGGGGGAAAAGCGAGGCAGAATGTATTCTACATTTCATAGATGAATACTTTTATGGATTCAATTAACACACGGCCTTAAAATAATATGGGGCTTGTAGTTTGAGATAAGGGAGACAGCATGTGTAAGGGGCCTTGTAAAACGAGCATTAAAGTACAGTTATTTAACTAACTATGTTAGACTACTGGCTAAGCTCTGTGATTTTGCCAGAAACTGAGAAGGTAATGATAGTAAATGCTACAGTAAAACGTATCCCTTAGGTCCTAAGCGGATATTTTGACAACTAACTTCCAATGTTGCAGGCTGGTGTCCACTGTCAGCATTGTCTTCCCACACCGTAAAGGATGTCTGGAATTTACATAGTAAATGAGTGTATTATCAACTGTAAAATCTTGTGAACTTGTTATATTGCAACATACTGTAAATGGCGGTGCATTGTGGGAAAAATGTTGTGAGCAGGGAAATAATTGCCATATTTCTGATGGTACTATAATCCACAACAAAGAATACAGTACCGTACCGTAAATTCACAGTAACTTACTTGCCACTAGCTGCCAGGCATTGTTGTAGATCAACCACTCTGCAGCCACCCTGATAGTGTCAATGCATGGGAGGCCACACAATTATCATGCATGGCCTTGACGAATGTAATCATTGCGCTGACAAATGTAACCATGGCCCTGACACGAGTTCACTGTTCAACCACTGAATACATTATTTTTCTCAAACCTTAACTGTGTTTTGACAAAGCCGGCACAGAAATGATCTTGACGGAATAGAATGATGTACTGTATGACACGAGATGATTATGGGTTTAACTTTATCACAGCATCTTATAGGCTGTCCCCTGGGTCCAGAGTACTGTATCACAGCATCTTATAGGCTGTCCCCTGGGTCCAGAGTACTGTATCACAGCATCTTATAGGCTGTCCCCTGGGTCCAGAGTACTGTATCACAGCATCTTATAGGCTGTCCCCTGGGTCCAGAGTACTGTATCACAGCATCTTATAGGCTGTCCCCTGGGTCCAGAGTACTGTATCACAGCATCTTATAGGCTGTCCCCTGGGTCCAGAGTACTGTATCACAGCATCTTATAGGCTGTCCCCTGGGTCCAGAGTACTGTATCACAGCATCTTATAGGCTGTCCCCTGGGTCCAGAGTACTGTATCACAGCATCTTATAGGCTGTCCCCTGG